>NC_057810.1:510957670-510992769 GCF_018294505.1 Triticum aestivum
GAACCCGGCTGGTGGAGGCGTGGTTGGTGGGGTTTCCGGATATAGCCCGGCTATTCCTCTTCCTGCCAAGACACAAAGGGCGCTGTCATATTTCAAATTCTATGACAAGCAGGACAGGCTATGACTTTACCTCTACAGCGATGTGTCAGCCCTCACCGCCTTCCTCTTGAGCCTGCCCGATCCGGACGCCCGTGGTTGACGAGCCCCCAGGGGCTCGTCCCCTCGCTCCGGCCGTCGTTTCTGCAAATAGAGCGATGCCTCAAAGGTAAAATTAATACCTGGGGAAAGTCCTCTTCGGAGGATAGGGTTTTTTAGCTCAGCTTATATGCGACGTGGGAAGCAGTCCAGGGGAGTCGGCCGTAATGGCCACTAGGGCGCCGTCCCAGCTCGCCTGATAAAATACTCCGTTGACGAGCTCCACGGTAATATCTGGATCTACTTTGAGTCCCGGATCTAGGGCCCTTCCAGGGTCCTCGGGTTGCGGGGAGGGGCTAAAGATTCCTTCCACGGCCCTCCTTATTTCCTGCTCAGAGGCAGTAATGCAAGTAATCTTAGCAGAAGTACGATAGAGTAAATGAAACTGGGAAAAGTATGGCAACTTACCCATTCTGGGGTTTGTACATGGAGAATCTGTCCCGCGTTTTTATGCGAAGGAACTCCTCCTCTTCCCCTTTGTACAAACCGGACAAAAACCATGCCAAAGCGACAGCGGAGTCCAGACCCTTATGACCACAGTGGGTGGCGTCATCTTCCCCGTTGTAATGCCACATGGGCCTCCCCCGATATTGAAGGGGTTGCACTCCTCGCTTTATGCATATTGCCATAACCTCAACAATTGTCAGTCCAGACTTGGCCAGCAACTTTATCCTGTTCATCAGGAGGAATATCTCCCTTGTATCCTCTTCTTGTGGGCCCCGGGGACGCCAGCTTAGGCATGCCCTCGGTGGGGCGTTGCTGAACTTGGGGAGACCCCCCGGACTGGATCCGGAAGGGGAACGTCATTTATATAGAATCACTCTAAGGGCCAGTTTTCTGGTGCGTTCTCAGGAGTGCCGGACAGGTATCCGGTCTCGGCAATGCGCCATACTTCGGCCCCGCCCACTTGATGCAGGAACTCCCCTGGGTGCGGGGGACAAGGCAGAACAGCTTCCTCCACAATCTGAAGTGTGGTTCGCAGCCTAGAAACAGTTCGCAAAGAGCGACATACCCTGCTATGTGCAGAATGGAGGCTGGGGTAAGATTGTGTAGCTGGAGGCCATAGAACTTCAGGAGCCCGCGGGGAAATGGGTGGATAGGGAACCCGACGCCCCTCAGCAGATGCGAGATGAGGCATATTCGCTCCTCCGGAGACGGGTTAGGAAATCCCTCCGCTTGTTCCCCTCCGTTGTAAGTAGCTATTCCAGCTCGGACGGAGACCATGAATGCCGGTGGAACCCTTGAGTTTGTAACTTCACCAAACCGCTGTGGGGAACTGAGCACTCTCCCCAATCCCCTGACTTAGAGCGAGGGGGAAAGTAGAAGAGTTGCGAGGGCCGGCCATGCTGGAGTGGCTTTTCACGAAGCGCTCTAGGATGCTAGCTCAAGGGAAGGGAGTGAGGTTTGGATCTGAGAACCCCTGCCCCTTCAAATAGACGGTTGGCTCGGAGGATCAAGGGTGGCAAATGCAAAAATACCTTGACTCCTCGCATTCGCTCGACACGTGGAGATGGTCATTACTGAGGCGCTGAATCCGAGGAGCACGACATCGATTGGAGACCGGACACTATTCGTCGCAACATGTACTTTGGAGTATTCGGAGAAAGAACCCGCCTTGCAATGCCGAAGACAATACTGCACGCCGGACTCATCGTCATTGAAGCCTGGTTCAAGGGCTACTGAGGGAGTCCTGGATCAGGGGGTATCCGGACAGCCGGACTGTGTACAACATCCGGACTATTGAAGCGTGAAGATGCAAGACTCGAGACTTCAGCCCGTATCTGGATGGGACTTTCCTGGGCGTGGAAAGCAAGCTTGGCGATCCGGATATTATATTTCCTTCTTTGTAACCGACTCCATGTAAACCCTAGTCCTCTCCGGTGTCTATATAAACTGGAGAGATTGGTCCTTAGAAGGCCGATCACAATTACATTCATACCATCATAGGCTAGCTCCTAGGGTTTAGCCTCTACGATCTCGTGGTAGATCTACTCTTGTACTACCCATATCATCAATATTAATCAAGCAGGAAGTAGGGTTTTACCTCCATTGAGAGGGCCCGAACCTGGGTAAACATCTGTGTCCCTTACTTCTTGTTACCATCAGCCTCGATGCATAGATCGGGACCCCCTACCCGAGATCCCGGTTTTGACACCGACAATAGTGCCCAGTGCCAGCAGCTGTTTTTTGCTTGTTTTTTACTTTGCAGGAAAGCAATACCAAATGGAGTCCAAACGCAGCGAAAATTTTTGGTGATTTTTTCTGTACCAGAAGACACATGATGGGCCAAGAAAGTACCTGACGGGGGCTCCGAGGGGATCACAACCCACCAGGGCGCGCCTAGGGGCCTAGGCGCGCCCAGGTGGGTTGTTCCCACCTTGATGGCCTCCCGCACCACCTCTTTGCTCTATAAATACCCCAATATTCCATAAACCCTACGGGAGTCGACGAAAATCAATTCCAGCCGCCGCAAGTTCCAGAAACCACAGATCCAATCTAGACACCATCACGAAGGGGTTCATCATCCTCATTGGTGCCTCTCCGATGATGCATGAGTAGTTCATTGTAGACCTACGGGTCTGTAGTTAGTAGCTAGATGGCTTCCTCTCTCTCATTTGATTCTCAATACAATGATCTCTTGGAGATCTATTTTATGTAACTCTTTTTGCGGTGTGTTTGTTGGGATCCGATGAACTTTGAGTTTATGCTGGGACTCAGTTGGCATCTAGTGGGCTCACACAAGTTGCAGGTTTGAACTTCTGTGTGCTGGTAAGCTTGCATGGGACAAGCCTATGTTCATGGAGGTCTTTGTAGTTGCTGCATGGGGGATTTAGAAGGAGATGAATAACAAATATTTCAGAAATATTAACCATTCCCACGCATCCTGGAGGGCCAGACTCAAGGAGGACTTTGCCATGCTTGCGTATAGGACCAAAGAGAGCTTGAGAACCTTCATAATCTCCTTTGCTGCTTCCATCTAATCCTAGTACCCCTCTGCTAGTAAGTAGGTCACACACCTCTTGTGTGTCTTCCCCAATTTCAAATATGTAACCTCCCCACCTCTTGTACATACTCCTTTTATTTTATAAAAAGTGAAAGTAGGAGCCTCTTCCAGTGTCTTCGGAGCTAAAAAAACCTCGAGTTTATGATCAGATCTATAATTTTATCATGAAAGTTATTTGAGTCTTTTGATCTCTTATATGCATGATTACTTATAGCCTCATATTTCTTCTTCGAATCTTTGGTTTAGTTAGGCCAAATAGATCGATTTTTCTTGCCATGGGAAGAGGTGCTTTGTGATGAGTTTGAACTTACGGTGCTTGATCCTAGTGACAGAAAGGGAACCGACACGTATGTATCATTGCTATTAAGGATAACAAGATGGGGTCTATTTCTACATAAATAGATCTTGTCTACATCATGGCATCGTTCTTATTGCATTACTTCAGTTCTTCATGAACTTAATACACTAGATGCATGTTGGATAGCGATCGGTGTTTGCAGTAGTAGTAGTAGATCCAGGCAGGAGTCGGTCTACTAATCTTGGACATGATACCTATATAATGATCATTGCCTGGATATCATCATGATTATTTGAAGTTCTATCAATTTCTCAATAGTAATTCGTTTACCCACAGTATGCTATTTTTCTCGAGAGAAGCCACTAGTGAAATCTATGGCTCCCAGGTCTCTTCTTTATTATATTTGCCTTCGTGATATGTTTTTGCTTGCTTTTATTTTCAGATCTATTAATCCAAAAATACAAAAATACGTTGCTGCAATTTTTATTTATTTATTTTATCTCGCGTTCCCGCGAGATCTATTTATCCAATCTACTACAATTTTACCTATCTTTTTACCCATGAGGGATTGGCAACCCCTCTCTTACGTCACGTTGCAAGTATGTGTTCTTTGCGTGCATGAGCTGTTTACGTGGTGTTGCGTGGTTCTCCTACTGGTTCGATAACCTTGGTCTCATCACTGAGGGAAATACCTACCGTTGTTGTGTTGCATCATCCCTTCCTCTTTGGGGAAACACCAACGTAGTTCAAGCGACATCAATGCCCTCCTCTCCATGCCATCTATGCACACCAGAGCAACCAGCCATAAGACCCCTTCAGGAGCTCCCGAAGGTCGTGTCTAGAGTGTCGTATAACACTATGCATTTTTAAGATTTTTGGTAATTTGTTGCCAAAGGGGGAGAAAGTGTATAGGTCATTAGGCTTCGAGAGAGAGAGAGTGTGTGTGTTTTGCTTTTATTGCCTCTCTTTCTACTTTGATCATTTGATTTGATCTTTTGCTTGTTTGGTTCCTATGCTACTAGTTGTGTTTTGCTCGTGAGATACTTGTGATCATGTGTTTGATCATACTATTCCTAAATGTGTGCTTGCATGATGATATCTATGATATTTGTGTATAATCAATCATGTTTATCTTTGGTGATGAGTGCATGTCATTTAACTCTTATCATTTTGAGCGCTCCACCAAGATGTATGTGACATGGAAGAGTGACCCATGATCCTAATCGATTGTGCATTTGCATTCAAAGGCAAATTTTAAATAATGCACAAATTTAGGGGGAGCTCTTGCTTATCACATACTTCTCAAAGCGACGATGTATTTCATTCATATTATCATTTGTCGAAACTTTGATCTATATGTTGTCATCAATTACTAAAAAGGGGGAGATTGAAAGTGCAACTAATCCCGGGGTGGTTTTGGTAATTCATAACAACATATAGCTCATTGAACTAATACCCATTCAAGTTAAATATTTCAGAAAGTTCAATGATTTGCATGGCATGGACTAGAGTGTGGACCCCTCAAAATGCTAAGGACACATATTGGCAAAAGCTCAAGACTCTTCATTTTCATTTTAATGATCCAAGATCACATTGAGTCCATAGGAAAGCCAATACTATTAAAAGGGGATGCGGTGTTGCTTAATGGTCTACTTGCTCAAAGTGCTTAGTGATGTTGCTCCAAAACCCTCAGCCGCGTTCTCATTTCCACATTTTTCCAAAACTCAAAGTCAAACTAGGCCCCACCGATTTGATCTATCCGGCGCCACCGAGTTCATTTGACCTAGCCACTGCCAGAAACCCTGGACAATTCGGTCTCACCGATACGGGTCTCGGTCTCACCAAGATGGCCTTGCAAACTCTCTGTTGCCTACTGTAACTATTTTGGTCTCACCGAAATGTGCAATCGGTCCCACCGAGTTTGCTTGACATCTTCTCTGTTGCCTTATTGATTCACTTCGGTCTAACCGAGATGATGCAATCGGTGTCACCGAGTTGATGTTTTCCCTAAGCCCTAGCGCATCGGTCCCACCGAGTTGATCCAGTCGGTCCATGATATTCCTAACATTCACATTTTGAACTAAATTGGTCTCACCAAGTTCCTCTATTTGGTCTGACCAAGTTAGGTCAAATGTGTGTAATGGTTGGATTTTGTGTGGAGGCTATATATACCCCTCCACCCCCTTCTCCATTTGAGAGAGAGCCATCAGAACATGCCTACACTTCCACTACTCATTTTCTGAGAGAGAACCACCTACTCATGTGTTCAGACCAAGATATTCCAATCTTACCACAAGAATCTTGATCTCTAGCCTTCCCCAAGTTGCTTTCCACTCAAATCATCTTTCCACCATGGCCAAATCTGTGAGAAAGAGAGTTGAGTGTTGGGGAGACTATCATTTGAAGCACAAGAGCAAGGAGTTCATCATCAACACACCATCTATTACCTTTTGGAGAGTGATGTCTTCTAGATTGGTTAGGTGTCACTTGGGAGCCTCCGACAAGATTGTGGAGTTGAACCAAGGAGTTTGTAAGGGCAAGGAGATCGCCTACTTCGTGAAGATCGACCCGAGTGAGACAAGTCCTTCGTGGACGATGGCCATGGTGGGATAGACAAGGTTGCTTCTTCGTGAACCCTTCGTGGTTGGATCCCTCCGTGGACTCGCGCAACCGTTACCCTTCGTGGGTTGAAGTCTCCATCAACGTGGTTGTACGATACCACCTATCGGAACCACGCCAAAAATCTCCGTGTCTACATTGTGTTTGCCTTCTCCAAACCCTTCCCTTTACCTTCATATGCAATGTTTAACTTTCCGCTGCTACACTCTTAGAATTGCATATGTAGGTTGATTGCTTGACTTGTGCTAAGTTGCTAAAATCTGCCAACACTTAAAATTTGGGAAAGGCTAGATTTTTATTCTGTCAAGTAGTCTAATCACCCCCCTCTAGACCTACTTTCGATCCTACAGTTGGTCCCCATTAATTTAGATGAAACAAGTACAAAAATGTTATCGCAAATCTTTTGCTGCAAAATTGGGTCTTTCCCTATCAAATACCTTGGGGTCCCACTACACTATTTAAAATTGAGGGGAGAGGACCTTCAGCCCATTATTAATAAGATCATTAAAAGAATTTGTGGGTGGAGAGGCAGGCTACTCAGTTTTGAGGCTAAGCTGGTGTTGCTACAAACATGTATTGCTAGCATCCCAATGTACCTAATGTCCGTTATAAAATTTCCCAAATGGGCTATTAAGGCGATTATTTCACAAATGGCTCACTTCTTCTAGGGGAACTTGGGTGATAATCATAAATATCACCTGGCCAATTGGGGGTTTGTATCCCAAAAGAAGGATTTTGGTGGTTTAGGTGTGGTTAATCTACGAGAATTTAACATGGCTTTGTTAGCCTCGTGGTATAAAAGATTCGTCTTGGGTGGTGACAAAGACCAGAAAATCTTAGTTAATCACAAATACAAGACTGACAAGCCTAACTTGCTCTGTGCCAATCCTGATGTTGGGTCCCCTTTCTGGAAAGGAGTCACATGGGCCTTTGCTAGAGCTAGAACATTTTATAAATGGGAACTAGGGAATGCCCATTGTATTAGCTTTTGGCATGATACTTGGGCTGGCGACTCAAGTCTAAAAACCCAATTCTGGGAGGTTTATGACATTTGCCAACAACAAGAATGTACTGGTCTGGGATGGTGTGACCCTGAAACTTACTTTCAAGCGGTGTGTGGATATGCACTTCCTAGTCAGATGGCAGGAGTTGCTTCAACTGCTCTCTACTAATATTCCCAAGGATGAAGAGGATCTCCCTATTTGGATGCTGGAGGCGTCTGGGATTTACTTTGTTAAGTCCTTATATAATGATCAATTGGGGTGGGGTTTCTACTCCTATTTGGAAAAACTTTTGGAAAATTTTGATACCACATAGATACGTGGTGTTTATATGGTTAGCCTTCCATAATAAGATCCTTGCTAGAGATAACATGGCCAAGAAACGTCCTGTGAATGACAAAACCTGCTTGTTTTGTTGTGTAAATGAATCTGTGAACCATCTGTTTTTTGAGTGTGTTGTTGCAAAAGAGATTTGGAAAATTGTTGCTGAATCTTTTGATTCTGGATATCCACAATGCATGATAACCCTGTCCAAACTATGGGGTGTTAATAATAAAAAGACTGTTATTAACACTGCCTGTGTTGCTACCATTTGAAGCATTTGGACTATGTGTAACGTTATCTGTTTTGAGGGCGTGTCGTGGACAAGTATACGGGTGATCTTGGGAGAGCTTGTGCTCTGTTACATCAGTGGAACATCTTATGTACGCGGGATCAATTGGTGTTACTACAGCGCTGTCTCCTGCTGCTGGGCCGGTGGAGAGGCGAGCTGCTGCGCATCGCATGGTAGGGAGGACCAAGGCTGGAGTGAAAGGGGGACTGGTTGGCCTCATGCTCAAGGCGCACTCCGGGTGATCCAGTTCCTCCGCGAGGATGACATCTTGTAATAGGCTGGCTCTGGATGTTTGGCTAAACCACTTGCTGCCTGGTGCAGCCTTCCTTTCTTCTACTCCAATTCTACTCTTTGTAGTTGTAGTTGCTTTTATTCTGGCCTGCTACTTTGGCTAGGTCCGAGAGCTACTAAACTTGTCTGGATGTTGTTCTCCCTTTTATCTAACTAGCAAAAATGCCCGTGCGTTACAACGGGGGAAGAAGATATATCATAGCCACTGCCGGCCAACCAGAACACCTGGTTCGTCTATTCCTCACGAGATGCCGCTACCGCCCTGTGACTTCCTCCCCTTCGATGTTATAACGACCCAAATCTATTACTTGCCACAAAGGACCTATCTATAATAATTTTTAATAAAGTTAAGGATGATTGTGTGAGTTGGTTTTTGAATTACTTTCATGTTGCCAATTATTTGTTTCGCATCAACTTATATTCTTGTTCACTTTCAAAAAGCCAATGCCTTCCAAAACTCATATAACTTTGCCCATAATTCATATAACCTACTTCTTGGACAGCAGCTCGATAAGTAAACATGCTAGTGTGTTGCTACGAGAAGAACACACGGTCCTAACGGTCCTAACCCAATAATCACGACAGAGTGCTCAAGGCGAGATAATTTGGTTGTTCAGTTGTGATAAAATAACTTTTGAGAATTCTCACATGGAAACATTCTCCTCATGATTACAAAAAAATAAATGTTCCCATCTCTGCCTACTTACAATCGATGCTCGCTTCCTCACATAATTGTAAACTTATTGTCTTTATCAGTAACAACATTCAAGGCCCATTCATATGAAGCTTACTGCTAGTCTGCTATAAGGGCGTACTCAACAGATTTAATCACAATGTTTTTCCATGCCTTAATAAATATAAGAGGTGAGAACCTTGTTTGCAAACAATCCTTGGTTGCCATATTCTCATGGCACCAAATCTGTAAATGGGCTAACATCCTCTGCCAAAGTCTTTTTTGTTGTCTGCAACAAATGTATTCTGGCAAATGATGCAAAGACAGGACAATGCAGAATCCGGTTGCTGTTTCCTTTGGAGATGGAAAAATAAGTGGTGGGCCTCTTATCCCCATGGTAAGATGATTGGTTTTTGGTGAAAAAAGTAAGCTATTTCCATTTGCTTACAGACTATGTTTTAAAGGGAAGAGAAGTATGCCAAACATTCCAATAGTTCTATACTCATCTTGCCGTGGAACAGGGAAAGAAATTTGTTACTGAAGAAATAAGACCTGAACAAAATTGAGTATTGGAAAATTATTATAAGCAGATCTACAACATGCATGTCCATACATAGCCTATCTACATTCATTTTTTTTCTCACTGCACACTATCATTGCAGAGAAACCTAGCAGAGCCACAATTAGTCACAATAGGAAGCAACTTGCCTACCAGTGGCTCTTGACATTAACGTGCCATGTCAGTAACCTTGTATGCAAATATATGCAATACAGCACTGCAATGCTACAACATCAGATTTCAGTATGTTCTCCAGGATTATCAATTTTTCAGAAAAAACCCGGAAACAGGGGCATGTACCGCTGATTAGTTGAAACATAATGCAAAATACATAAAAAAAAATAGAGAAAGCAGTTGGTTTAATGCCTCCAGTTATATAGTTTCAGATTTGCTACTGTGCTATGTTCACGAAGTAAACATGGGTTCAGGAGATAAACTCATATATTCAGAATAGATCAAACTGGGAAAGGCTTGTTGCACTTCAAATATATGTCGAAAAACACACATAATCCCTTGACTTTCAGGCTTTCTATGCATGAGGTGTGACATATTTTTTGTAAGTCCTATAGTTTGTATGCGAAGGGGAGCCTTGGCGCAGTGGTAAAGCTGCTGCCTTGTGACCATGAGGTCATGGGTTCAAGTCCTGGAAACAGCCTCTTACAGAAATGTAGGGAAAGGCTGCGTACTATAGACCCAAAGTGGTCGGACCCTTCCCTGGACCCTGCGCAAGCGGGAGCTACATGCACCAGGTTGCCCTTTCCTATAGTTTGTATGCCCAGTTTATATATCTATGATTTCTTCTTTGAAATTTCGTCTTTTGGCAGTGTGGTGCGGCCAACAAATGGGAAAAGAGGCACCACGGAGGGAGCTAAGCTCATCGACTCTATGCTCGATGTCATCCGGAAGGAGGTGCAAAACTGCCACTGCATGCCTTCGAGGTCATTTTCTTTCTCTACTGTAGACCATTCTTTTTCTAATATATGTTTAATCTGATCTGCTGTTTCTAGAATATGTGGATGACTAAACCATGTCAAGATTTGGACTGCTGTGCTATCTTCTATTTCTAACCATAGAACACTAAGGTACTTTTGGAAAGGTATCGACGACCTCTAAAACTTTTACCACATAAAATTGCAAGGCAGAGAATATATTTTTCATTAGAATCTACAATGGTAATATATTTTCAGAAATATAAACACATGTGCTTGCCAAGCTATATTAAGAAGTTGACTGTTAGAGATTCAGTTTATGCTTGCAAAGAGCCTTCCCAATAACATATATATTGCTGGACATAGTTTTAGAATAACCGAATCCTTTTCTTCATTTGGTTATAACAAATCTCTAAACAGATAAACAAATCTTATCTGGGTTAAGCATCAAGCTTAGTTATCCACTGAACTTTCTAGGTTTTATTTGGACAACCAGAGCTTTAAAACCAAATTATGGTTATCCATTTTCTTATGCCTAGATTTTGCAAATCTTCAAAGAAATCGAACATAACTAATATCAAAGAACATTTTGTCATGTTGGTAAAGTTTTGTGAGTACATACACGCACAACTTCCTCTTACAAGCAACAACTCGGATACTTGCCCATGATATGAATTTGTGTAAGCTTAATTAGATGACTTCTTACATAACGGACCTTCCGGAATCTCTTAGTGTATGTATACGAAAGATCAGGGGTGAGTGAAAAAATAGATTAGTATATTGATTCAAGGGAAAAAGAAGAAATACCCGCAAGTCCTCAGCACTACTCACGACAGTCACGAGCTCGCAGCTATCCATGCGTCAGAGGAGAGGACAAGCGCACCATGAGGTGCTTGCGTTCGGCAATGTGCCATCCTCCGTTAATCTGCTAGGCCAGGGGCGGCGGTGCGTGGAGGGCAGCGAGCAGGGGAGCTTGAAGCAGCGACACACATGATCAACAGTACACGGGGTGGCCTGGCAGCGGCTCTTAATGCTCAGATCCACGACCGAATTCCCGCACACTGCTACGCTTGATCTCGCCAGCGTGCACATGAAGGGAGAGGGGCCGGGGGTAGACTTCGAGGCAGAGGCGTCGGGTTCGGCTTCACCTTGGGCATCTAGAGGAAGGGTGAAGTCTAAATCGATGGGGGCCAGGGATTGCATCCATTGGACCAGGGCTATGTCGATCCAGTCATGGAAGGAGATGGAGGTGGTTAGGGTAGTGCGGCGAGGCGGCCAGTGGGCTTAGGTGCGGCGGCGGCGGCGCCGGCGGCGAGTGGGTTCAGGTGTGGTGGCGGTGGCTTGGGGGAATCTGGCCTGGCCTGGGCACACGTGAGGGTTGAGGAGGGGAGCCAGATGCGTTTTTCCCCAGCGAACCGTTTTTTCCTCTTGCGTGGGAGTTAAATGAGGAACCACAGGTTCAATCTATACTACTATTAAAAGAGCAAACATGATTCCTCCTAACTCCACACAGTAAATTGTACACGGGATAACCACAACCCTTTGATCAAATCAACTTAAACCCATCCAACTGTCCATATTGCATCAACAGTCAGCCATCCAAATCAACGTCCCAGATCAAATGTTCTGCCGAGCAGACGCGCCGTGGTCTGCCAGTTTTAGTCCTCCACGTCCTGATCCTCGCATGCCGCTCCCTGAATCTCCGGATCGATAAGGACCGATTCCTCCTCCCGAGCCGCTCGCGCGGGCGGCTCCGGACGCGCTAACCCTAGCTAGCCCCGCGAGTGCCTCCCTCCCCGAGCTCCCTTGGCCGTCGACGCCGGCGGCGATGGCAGCGCGCTCCGACGGGCCTCCCACGCGCGGGCGAGTGGCGTCATGTGGGCGACGCGGTGGTCTCTCCGGTGTGGAGGTGTGCGATGAGGTGCGTACAGGGAGGCGGAGCACGGCCGCGGGATTTTGGAGGAGGTGCTGGTGTGCGGCGGTTCTCCTGAGAGCGCCCGGCGGTTGTCGGAGGGGGCGGCGCGCCCGGTCATGGAGGCAGCGAATCTCGGCCAGGTGGGCTGCAAAAGCGGCGGTCGGGAGCTGCTGCAGTAGACGGGGCGTGCTCTGCCTCCTGTTGCTGCCGGAGTGGGTGCTGCAGGTGGAGTTGTGGATGGAGATGGTGTTGGAGCGGGTTGGATCTGAGATGGCGCTCGGACCAGCGGCCTTGAGCGGAGAGCTCCATGTGGTGGCGTTGGTTGTTTTCTGTTCGTGGGTTTCAGGTGGCGATGGTTTCAGGTGGCGATGGGTTTCTGTGCGTGGCTGTCCAAAAGGAGTGGGGCGTTCAGCCATTGCTTTGAGGCGCCGGCGCCCATGGCCGTGTTGGTTTTGGATGGTGGTTTGGAGCTGCTTTTCCTCTGGCCGTGCGGAAGGCGGATGTTGGTCTGTGTGCCCATGGCCGTGCAAGGCGCAGTTGTTCTGCAATGTCAGGTTCACGATGGCAAGGTGCTGCGGCGGCGGCGGTGCGATCCTTCACAGATGAGTGGCCACAATTCTTCTCCAGGGATAGGAGATGGACGACATTGCGGATGAAAAGCCTGCCCGTCTCCAGTCTATTTTTGCTCCGGATAAGTGATTCTTCCGTCATAACATGACGAGGTTCTTCAGTTACACACCTGCAACTTATTTTTTTTCCTTTCTATTTTTGCAGATTTTGAATTCAGTGCAGTAGAGAACACCTACAAAATAATCACAAGGATTCATGAACTCACTTTCGAATGGCAGAAATGTGATGTTCAATTGGCATTAACCCGATTGATTTCTTGCCTGGTAAATCTCCGTTCGTCTGAATCTGGTTCCTCTGCGGATTAATCTAATGTCTACGGCGTCGGATTTGGTGCAGGGAAGGGGAGACCGAGGAGGAAATGGCGACCAAGAGGAGCGTGGGCACCCTGGGCGACAAGGACCTCAGGGGGAAGAAGGTGTTCCTCCATGCCGACCTGAACGTTTTGCTGGACGACAGCCAGAACATCACCGACGACAATGGCATCCGCACCTCCATGCCGTCCATCAATTTCCTTATGGGGAAGGGTGCCAAGGTCATCCTGGCCAACCATCTGGTGAGCACACGCTTCTCGATCTGTGCCTGTGGTGTTTTACCAAGAGATTTGTGTTGCTTTAGCTGAGAGTGTTAGATCGGGGACTCGGTGTCAGTCTTCTGTTCATCCACTAATCTCTTGGGAGTGAAGGGATGAAAAATCAAATTCTTTCAGCTAATAGCTGTATGTGCGGTAGCCTGTTAGCATTGTGCTTAAAAATCATACTAACAAAAATAGTGAGAATTAACTTAATTTCATTTTCTTAGATTGTTTGTTACCTTTCTACTCAGAAACATACAGAACAGAGTCCTCTGTCCAGTTCATGTGAATTGCTTTTGTATATGTCGATTAGTCATTACAGTAATTTGTAAAACAATTTGTTCAAGTGGCTCCTGCCGCTTGCCATGCCTCACCCGCCGGCCCGTTCTCCATTGGCCCCCGCCCGCCGCCTCTCCTGTGGCACACGGTGCCTGACCCGGCTCTGTTTGTCTGCCTCCCACGTGCTGCTCGTCAGTCGCCCCCGCCATTCAGCCTCTCTGTGTGGCGCGCGGCTGTAGCTGCTTGATGTCGGGGCAACACCACAGGATGGCCCTGCCGAACCTTCATCGCAAACCTCACCTATAAATTCCTTGCTTGACGTTAGGAGGAAGGCAATTTCAAATCTTCTGGGTTTTTTATTTGATACGCCGTGTGCTGAAGACTGAATTCTAAGTGGTACGACTGGAATTCCCTTTAAGTTCATATGTTGCAATGCTAAAACTGGATTTTGTTTATGTAGTTATTCTAATGTCCCTTGGTTCAACTTTGTATATTTACTTCTCATGTTTAAATGATGTGTGATACTGGCAAGTAGGCGGCTCTACATCTTGCCAATTTAATTTTTAACAGGCATGAGCCCCCTGTGTTCTGGACAAGTAAGGATACATGCATAATTACGTGTTCATGTAGCAATTCTGAGCTAATAGGCATGAGCCCCCTGTGTTCTGGACAAGTAAGGATACATGCATAATTACTTGTTCATGTAGCAATTCTGAGTGAGTCGCATGCATTTAGATTGGATGTTGAAGGGAGCCTGCCATTTTAATACCCTGGAAGAACTATGCAGTGATATTTGGCTATTGCTTTTAGTATTAGAGAACCAATATTAGAGAATCATAGAACCTGAACTGCGGGCTTACTATAGTTTTATGTGACATTCCTCTATGCCATCATGCCATACTGTTCATTTTCAGCAGCCTTTCTATGTTATTTTGTTGGACAATTTTTAGTGTAATGTATAGCACCTCAGTATACGGTAAATAAGTGCAAGCGCGGTTATATATTTTATTTTTCATGTTGTATTCATTTTATTTGCTATGCTACTTTAGCAGTCAAATAGAATTATGCACAAGCTCCAGTTAGTCCTGTGCAGAACTGATGTAGAAGTGTATTCTATTGACTGTTTCAGACTTAGGATCGTAGGGAAAGTGTGGACTGTGGATTCATACCAGAACTGGATTGGCGGCGTCAACAACAATATTCAAGATTTCATGTTTCGTTCATTTTCAAGCATCTCTCTTAAAAGGCAATATATGCAGGTTCATCATTCATGCGAGGGATATGAAAGATGAAACAAAAGTAAAAGGTGTTTATGCCTATGGAGCATCATAATTGTGAAGGAGTGTCGTGTTGATTTTATAAATCCAGTCCTACTACTTGCAGTTTTTGTAGTTCAATCAAATAGTACAATTTTCTAATGATATTTGTTATGGTTAGATATAAAAATTTCAACATTTCAAGGTTCCGTGAGATGAGATGATGGCTCATATGTGTCATTTTGACAAAAGTCCCACTACGGTCAGATCTTTTGGTTCAATTAGATAATGCAATTTTCAAAATGATATGGTGATATGGTGATATGTTCCTTGTCACCTGAATTTGTGCATGAATTGGCTACATATCTGCAAAGCTAACTAAATAAGAATGAGATGAATTACATGTCTGCAACGCTAATGAAATATGAATGAGATGAATTTCCTAACCGCAGTTTTTGCCGGAGCTTACTATGAAAGAAAAGCTCTATGCCAAAATCACCACTCTCCTATTGTTTTTATTTTCATCGGTTTCATTCTTCACCAAGCCATGAAAAATCTCTATGAATAGCATCAACTAGGAGTAACTATGTTTGGTTCTAGGCCGCCCTGCTCCATGTAAGTCGACAAGTCTTCTGCAGTATCAGTCTGCTAACAAATACTCCCTCCATAAAGAAATATAAGAGCATTTAAATCACTACTTTAGTGATCTAAACGCTCTTATATTTTTTTACAGAGGGAATATAATTCATCAACATGTTAATTAGTCTACATGTCAGAATCCATTCTCTCCATGCCCTACTTAACTTGCTCTTTGCAGAATTCATATACTATGTATCGCATGTAAAAAAATATGTTTATGCAGAAGATTTTTTTTCCTGATGATTATACGTGCATTGCACGTGCACGCTTACTAGTAAAGAAAAAACAAAAGGACTTTTTTGTAAAAAGCCTGCGACGGTGAACCTGAAGACTCAATCCGTGCTTTATTATTAGGGAAAGATAAAATGAAGAGGGGGAAACCCCTTTTGTTTCAACAAAAAATGCCGTTCCCTGAACGGAAAAAAAATTAGGGAAACGTTTAAAAACGTCCGGATGATTTCTGGAAAGAAATCAGCCGCATGGATCGTGCGACGCGCGTCCTTGTTGGGCCCGTGCACCGACCAGCCTTATCTAGACTCAACGGCAGCCACACGTTCTATTCCGTACCCGAGCGACCTTATCGATCCCCTTCGTCTCCAACCTGCGCCTCCTTCTCTCACAATCTTCGCGTTGATCTCGTCGGAGCAACCAGGGACGGCATTGCAGCCCCCAAAAAACCAACGACATGCAGTAGCCCAGCAGACGGCGACCTGTAGCATTCGCGCGCGGCCCTGCTGCGGACGGTGTTGCCGAGCGCCGCGAGCGGGAGCGCCTGGTGCGCCGCCGTTGTTGCAGAGCACGCCAGAGAATCGCGTGCGCCCGCCGGTGCTGCGTTGGAGCATCACCGACACTGCAACGACGACCGCGACGGCCATGGCGTTTGCAACTCCGGCGCTGCAATGGAGCTTCGCCGGTGCTGCGAGCCTGCGACGACGACCATGGCGGGCCGGCCATGGCGTTACAACGGAGCTTCGCCGGTGCTACAATGACGACCGTGACGGGCCGGCCATGGCGTTGCAACGGAGCTTCGCCGGTGCTACGACGACGGCCGCGACGGGACGGCCATGGCGTTGCAATGGAGTTTCGCCGGCTGCCTTGGAGCTTTACCACAGGCGCTGCAATGGAGCTTCGCCGGGGCTGCAATGGAGCACCACCGAAGCTTCCGGCTGCAATGGAGAACCACCAGGGCTGTGGAAGCTGTGACGGTGATGCAATGGAGATCGGCGGGGCTGCAATGGAGCATCACCAGTCGCCAACGGTGCTGCGTGGACGCGTTTGATGTTGCTGTGATCGAATGGCTACTAGCGCACGGATCAGACGGCTAACTAGCCGGATGATTTTCTAGAGAAATCATCCGATTGATTTGTAGCAGCCCCCAAAAAATTACACCTACAAAAGTCACGAATTGTAGCGTTTACATACTATTGATACTATCGTATTTGCTTGGAATACAGCATCAATCATTTTGTCCTGAAATTTTAAACATGAGTTTTATGCCAGATCATGTATGTTGCCAAAACGTTTCAAAAATATTTGACTTTTTCATTTTTATTTTCAATTTGGATGCACGCACACCCAGGTTCATGCTCGCGTAGCTAGTACTGTATCTCGGTAGCCTATCATGCTGTTACCAACACTAGCAAATTGTTCGTGCATTCCACGTCATTCAAATATATATAAAAAGCATAGAAAAATACATTCGGATATATATTTTTCTTTCCTAGAATCGTATTGGACAAGATCCAACTTGGTTCTTACCTCCAAATTGTTAGCATCAGATAAGCATGTGGATAGATGCTTCTAAAACACATGAGATGGTAGAGTTGGGAGTTCAATTGGAAGGCCATGTGGCAAAATCCTATGTGTTGAAAACTTTATCCAACGGAGATAATGCTCGGATTTGCTATCTCTTGATCGTTGGATGGGCATATCCAACGACTAATATTTGAAGCTATTGGCACACTATATAGTGGTATAGATAAGAGAATTTGCAGAAACTTTACATAGCACCCAAAGCTTTTATTCACCCAGAGGATTATTCAGCCACCCTCCTGTATGAAATTTATGGTAGCCTGGCATACTTATAGAACAATCCGACGGCTTTCAGCACACAACTTATACAGCAATCTCAGACTGCAACAGCTGAAAAGAATTGGACAACTGATTCTACACACAGCTAATTTTGTGGGCAGTTTCTCAGAATCCGATTCTCCAGAATCGGCAGCTGAAAAGAACTAACCGATACCCTAGGGAACTCATCCATCAAAGTCTTGATTTTGCTGAGGAACCCATAACGATCATCACTTTACCGACCGCTTTCCTATCTCTCAAGTCAGCAAAAGCGAGATGGGCCTGTAAAATTTTCAAAAGTTATACGGTAAATCTCCACATATTGGAAGATGGTACATGCAATCTTGGATTCGATCCAAGAACTGTTTAAGAGCTTCAATATATGAGTATAACTACTACTCTGCTAAGAGCATGACCACCGACCACCTACATTTCTGCTAAGGATGGCCTGATATACATTTACCAGAAATAAAGTGATGAAAACCATGACGTTAGGTCAAATTATGCTGGTAGAATTTTCATGTTAGAAACAAAACATTAATGTTGACGCATAGACACGGAGAAGTGGTGTTCTCTTAGATAGTTCCAGCAGCCTAGCACACAAACAGAAATACTATGAATTTGTAAGCACCAAAATGATAGCAATGTAATGAATATAGATAGGCGACATGGCAGTCAAATGGTGTAAACAATGCAATTACAATTTATCCAACCATAGTTCACAAAACGTCCTTAGACACCATAAAATTCTGACATGAGGATATGTTAAGGTATGCAGAGGCAAGCACCACAGGTAGTTCATGTAATACATGACTAAATGAGAAATACCAGCCTGCTGCAACTATTGTGAAGTTTATTAATGTCGCTTACCTCAGCGAGCCTGTAGGTCTGTGAAAGTTTAACTGTTATCAAACCCTTTGAAAGCCATGACAGGAGTTCGTTAAGTGAGTCAATGAGTACTGCTGGCCGGTGAGTTAAGTAGCTTCCCCAGTACAGACCATGAATTGTCCAGTTCTGAAACATCACACCACAATTAGCTAGTACTCCCTCCGTTCCAAATTACTCGTTGCAGAAATGGATGTATCTAGAACTAAACAGATACATCCATACCTGCGACAAGTAATTCGGAACGGAGGGAGTAGTATTCTGCAGAAAGCAGTTCTATCACTATTCAGTATCCTTACTATGTAAGCTCCTTTCTAGTGTTGTAACGTCTAAATATACTGAATTCCGAATATTGCCATCTTATAATCTAGTGTTATCAACTAACTTGCTGAAATAAATACAACTTCACATTGACTGATCGTATTGCAATATCTTGCATGTATGATTTTGATATGAACTTATAGGATTGCATCCATGGTACTGACTGATGGATTCTCAAATTATTTTCAATATGATGTTGCAGGAATCAACAGACCTGAGTGGTGTGTCTCTTCTTTAGCAAGCTAAAGTTTGTCATGGCGAATGCCTATTCTAGGTATATGTAGTAGGCCCTTCTGATTCTAGCAATGCAGTAAAAAGACCAATACACAGAGCAGTTAAGATAAATACTGAAAGCCAACATTGAGTCAATTCCACATATAAAGCAGAAGACCTTAACCTTCATGTCTCAATACACCAGTATACCTTAATAAGTGCAATATTAGCTCGAATAACTGGAACATCCCCACTAGCAAATCCAATGAGCAGAATATGTGCACCCCAATTGAGAAGTTTCAAGCTATCTTGAGTAAGCTTGCCACCAACAGGGTCATATAAAACATCGACACCTTTGAGACCACTAGTCTTTAAAAAGGACTTGGCACTCTCAATAACATTCTCCTTGCTTGAGTCAATCACATGATCGGCTCCTATTGACTTGAGATACTGCAATTTCTCAACTCCCCTGAACTCAATACGAATAATATTTATGGACCGGAAAAAATAGTCAAATATGAAGTAACATAACAACAACCTATGTTGACCCAGAATACATAACAAGGATCCAAGAATTTAATTTGTTGTGCTAAACAGCTAATAATCACCTGGCAACTGCAATGACAATAGCACCGCAAACTTTTCCTATCTGTACAGCTGATACCCCAACACCGCCGGCAGCACCAAGTACAAGTAGCACCTGAGATTACAACTTAGATTAGTGTGAATCACCAAAGCCTAGGGGTACAGCAGATAAATGCATAACGCATACTGTACTCTTTTTTTGTTGGGGTATATACATGCTTAATATATAATTTTCCCCTAAATATTAAGAGAACCTGCATATACAATTAACATCCTTCACTGCAGGTCTTTATATATGTGCATATTAACAGTAGGCAATATAGTAGTTCCATCAACTAGAATGCAAAATCCCCCCGCAAAAAATAATAATAATATCTCCTACCACCGTGCAACTTCCCTTCTCCCCTTGCCATCACAATACGAGACAATGCAACATAACCATGTACAGTTATGATCTGGTTGATGAATGTATGATTGAACTTTCAGAAGTGTATCTAGTTGCTGAATCTATTTTTGCCAACTGGAATGCTGCAATCCTAGAGTTGCTATGTTTGTGTTACAACCAGAGGCAGTATGGTCTGTTTGCTTCCATACTACACTGTTTGTGTTTTGGGAACAGACCTGCTATCTAACAGCTTTCATGAATCATTAATTAGAGCAGATCCCTAGTTAAGTGCATCCTTGAAGAGTCAAGAGTATGGAGCTGCAAAATGAGGATTCAGAGCTTATACGGAATAGTCCATAAATAAACGTGTGAGCAAAATTGATCTTTTGCATAGGCCATCAGAGATATTACTGTTTATCCCATAACATAGTCTGTACAAAAGTGATACCAAAAATTCAAAGTCATTTGAAGAGAACACATCACCCCATTTACAGCCAATTTGAGGCCTAAAAGTGACCAACCATGGAAGTCGAAAACTTTCAAATGGAACTTTAAAAACTTAAGGCTTAAAGGGAACGACTTCCAAGGTTGAAGACCAAGAAATGACGTTGGCCTCTTACAACGGCTAGGATTAGGACTAACGTACGAGCAGAATCTGGGAGTCCACATATCGCAACTTCCTAGGAATTGGAGTGTTACCCGACTCAATTCATATTCAGATGCACCAATGTTTATAATTCGTAATCCGAGTAGAATTTGAACCAATGTGAATGCATAGTTAGAATTTGATTCAGTACACCTCCAAATAAATGACCAATTAAGAATGCCACATAAAAGAATGTGCAGTGCATATCATATACATATAGAATTACATATAAAAAATGTTCAATAGATATCAGATAGAATGACACATAAATAATGTCAGAAGCAAATGGGGAGCCCACCTGACCAGCCTTTAGTTGAGCTCTGTGGGCAAGGGCCAAATGTGATGTACCAAATGCAACAGGTAATGCTCCAGCAGCGACGAGGTCACATCCATCAGGGACTGCGTACCTGGAACACCATAAAATGGTACCGATTTAACAGTAAAACTCACCACAATAACTAGAAGGTTTTGCTATTTTAAAGTTGCCTCGTTTTAAGCTGATTTTTCTATAGATTGTAATACATTTGGTCCTTTGCTAAGTCTATGCTATCTGATTCGCACCAAATGCTAACGCATTGAACCAAATACTTTGAGCGTCCATCTAAGAAGAAAATATCTGTGTAGATCAAACAACCGGAAGCTAACACAGAGTAACTAGCTACAGAAATTGGAAACCAGGAGAGGGGGAACAAACTCACAGTGCCTTCTCGTCGGCGACGACAAACTCGGCGAAGGACCCGACGCTAGCGAGGGAGCAGACGCGGTCGCCGGGGCGGAATCTGCGCACGCCGGGGCCGACGGCGTCGACGACGCCGGCGTAGTCGGACCCCGGGACGTAGGGCAGCGGGGGGCGCTCCTGGTACTTGCCCTGCACTTGCAGGAACGTCGCGAAATTGAGGCTGGTTGCCGCCACGCGCACCCGCACGGAGGTCGGGGAGGAGAGTTCCGGAATCGGCCGGTCACCGGAGACCGCCGCAAACGGCGAGTCCTCGCCGCCGGGCGGCAGCGTGGGATCGCCAAGCTTCCGCACCACGAGCGCCTCCATTTCCTAGGTTGGGGTTTGGACTCTGGAGGAGGTTCGGATTTGGACGGAGACGCCGAGAAGAGAAGGCTTGACTCTCCACCAACCGGTTTGTACAGCGGTGGAAGGTTGCGTACACTCGAAAGGGTTACTCTAATCTCTGGACAAATGCACCCACATGAACAGTAAATTTCGAAACAACTGTAATAAAAAAATAAAAAATGGAACATCAACAAAGTGTTCAAACATCCTGCAGAATTTCGCCACCAAAAAACATCCATACTGGTATGTGCCATAAAACAGAAAAATAAGTACCCCTGTGTGTTTTGAGCTCCGCTTTTTTTAGATACCTCCACAGACGTCTTTTCTAGTTGAATTGTCACAAAATGTTAGAAAATATATTAACGTTCATCCATAAAAATGGTTTTTAAAATTTTGTTTACTATTTTTTTGAATTTTACTGTTTCTGCAGATGTATTTGAGTTTTGAGCTGATCCATGTCGTGTCACTAGCAGTTTTGCATTGTAAAAACGAACCAGGGCCCACATGTATTGATGGCACCGTGGACAGCACGATACTTGTCACCTGCATGTGGGCCTGGCACCGAATACCCATCGACCATCTGACAAAGAAGACTCACAGGTCAAGCAAAGTCGTCAACAGAACTTGATTTGGATATGGAGTTTTGCCCCGGGTGCATATGTGCTCAAATGAACAGTAAATTTTAAAAAATCCGAAACTTTTTTGGCAAACATTATTGAATGTTTCACATGTGTGCAAAGTTTCATGATGAAAAAACATTTTCAATGCTCTCGATAAAGATACAAAATTGATGCTACAAATCTACTGTTTTTGGAAATATTTTGAAGCGTTGCTTTTTTTTCACCGGCTCACCACCAACTTCATTCCATCACAAAACTTTGGACGCAGGTGAAACATTCAATAATGTTTGCCACAAAAAAAGCTTATCTTTGAATTTTGGTGTTTATCATGAGTGCATATGCACCTAGGAGCAGAAGGACGCCTTCGCTCGATCCATTTCCTCAAAAGAAAACTCAATCTTAATTTTTATTATTATATAAAAATACCAAACAATAGCATTCTATCAAGGTTATCATCTGGATTTGAGTCGCCAAAGAGTATGAAGTGCACTTTAAAAATGAGGCCATATTAGGAGCATTGTTTTGGAGCACGATCCAAAGCCAACCACCGCACAGGGTGGATGTTGCACCCCTCCCTTCTCATCTGTTTTCGTGCCTCTTTCATCTCCTACCAATGGTGTAGTCGCCATACCAATTGCACATTCACTTATCATCGGAAAATGGACCCATTAATGGCCATCGTTGAGGGAGTCTTCGACTAAGGGGTCCTCGGGCGTCCGGCCTGTTGAACATGGGCCGGACTGATGGGCTGTGAAGATACAAGATCGAAGGCTCTCTCCTGTGTCCGGATGGGACTCTCCTTGGCGTGAAAGGCAAGCTTGGCGACCAAATATGAAGATTTCCTTCTCTATAACCGACTTGATGTAACCCTAGATCCCTCCGGTGTCTATATAAACCGGAGGGCTTAGTCCGGATGACATATATACAATCGTAGTTAAACAGGCTAGACTTCTAGGGTTTAGCCACTACGATCTCGTGGTAGATCAACTCTTGTAACACTCATATTCATCAAGATCAATCAAGCAGGAAGTAGCGTATTACCTCCATAGAGAGGGCCCGAACCTGGGTAAACATTGTGGCCCCCGTCTCCTATTACCATCGACCTTAAACGCACAGTTCGGGACCCCCTACCTGAGATCCGCCAGTTTTGAAACCGACATTGGTGTTTTCATTGAGAGTTCCACTGTGCCGTCCTCAAAAGGTTTGATGGCTCCTTCAATCATCCATAACAATGCTGTCCAAGGAGAAGTCTTTCTGCCAGGACAGATCTTCGTGTTCGGCGGCTTCGCACTGCGGGCCAACTCGCTTGGCCATCTAGAGCAGATCGATAGCTACGCCCCTGGCCGTCAGGTCAAATTTGGGATCTTGAACTACGTAGCGGATATCCGCGAAGGCTTGATCTTCGACGGATTCGAGACCACGACAGTCGCTCCCCTTCACCATAATGAACATGACTTAAATTTGTCATAGGGCCATACCCAGGAAATTGCACTTGTAGCCGCTCTAGCCTTAGATCCGGAGTAGATCGCGCCATCCAAGGACGGGAAGCTCAACCCCGCCACGGAAGTCGTAGACTCCGCGGCACTGGAGCCGCACACAGACCTAACCTCTGGTGATATCTATGTCACCGGAACCTCGGACTCGTTTCCGGCTATAAGTTCCGAACCATGTGCGTCCGCATACGTCAAGCTGGACCAGTCATTGATCGTCGAATTCAGCGTCGCGGACATCTTCCAGCACTCACCTTTAGGCGACGTGCTGAACTCATTAAAAAATCTATCCTTAGAGGGGGACTCACAGCCGAACTATATCTGGTTCGAACTGGAGGCTGATGACGGGGAATTTCGCTTCCCATCCGCCACCCACTTCATAGCCACTGTCGAGGACTTAACCGACATGCTCGATTATGGCTCTGAAGACATCGACGGTATGGATGATGATGCAGATTAGGAGCATGGCCAAAACCCGCCATTCACCGAACGCTGGACGGCCACTTCCTCGTACGATGTGTACATGGTGATACACCTAAAGAAACTAACGACGACGACAAATAAGATCCAATCAAGGATAAACCTCCTGAGACATAGCCTAAGCGTCGACGTAAGCGACGCCGTTCTAAGTCGCGTCGTGCAAAAGATAGCAATACCGGCACCGGAGAAAATAATATTCCGGACGATGCCGAAGACAATGAAGACCCTGTTGAGGCAACTTCCGAACATGAGGAACAGGAAAACGGGCTAGTTAGCCCTGATGAACAGGCCATACACAATGACTCAGAGGACAACAATTATCTTCCGCTCTCCGAGGATGAGGTGAGCCTCGGCAACGAGGATTTCATCATGCCTGAGGAACCTCTCGAGCAGGAGCGCTTCAAGCGCCAGCTAATAGCCACTGCAAGGAGCCTGAAAAAGAAGCAGTGGCAGCTTCAAGCTGACCAAGATCTGCTCAACGATAGATGGACTGATGTCCTGGCAGCCGAAGAGTACGGTCTCAAGCGCCTGGCCAAGAGTTACCCGAAGCGCAAATTGCTAACTCAGTTCGATGAGGAGGCGCCGGAGCCCGTACCTCTCTCGTGCAATGCGGTCGACCGACCACCATGCGGTCGGGTCAATGCGGCTGACCGACCACTACGCGGTCGGGATAAAGTGGCAACTCAAGCCGAACAGCAGCCCGCCCCACCTTAACGTAAAAACAGAGATAAAATAGCTCGGGGATATACATATGACCTTCGGCAGAACCTGGACAGTAGAGCAGGACATACAAGATCGATCTACAGATTGCGAGGACGTGCCTCGACACGTGACGACGGCTATCTATTCGGACGTTACAAACCTAGTCACGCCGGGGCCGAAAACCGCAGACGGACTCCATTGTAGCTACGTCACGATGTGGCCCGATATAGAGACGTCGCACATCCTCTTCGCTTCACTGACGAAGTAATGGATCATGAATTCCCAGAAGGGTTTAAACCCGTAAGTATCGAATCATACGATGGAACAACTGATCCCGCGGTATGGATCAAGGATTTTATTCTCCACATCCATATGGCCCGCGGAGATGACCTTCACGCCATAAAATACCTCCCACTAAAACTCAAAGGGCCAGCTCGGCACTGGTTAAACAGTCTGCCTGAAAATTCTATTAGCAGCTCGGAGGACTTGGAAGAAGCCTTCCTTGACAACTTCCAAGGTACATATGTCCGGCCACCAGATGCCGATGACTTAAGTCACATAGTTCAACAGCCTGGAGAGTCAGCCAGGAAATTCTGGACTAGGTTCCTAACTAAAAAGAACCAGATCGTCGACTGTCCTGATGCCGAAGCCCTAGCGGCCTTTAAACATAGCATCCACGACGAATGGCTCGCCCGTCACCTCGGCCAAGAAAAGTTGAAGTCCATGGCAACCCTCACAGCACTCATGACCCGCTTTTGCGCGGGTGAGGATAGTTGGTTGGCCCGTAGCAAAAACACGGCAAGCGAAACGGGCACCTCCGAGGTAAAAAATAGCAACGGCAAGCTACGACGCAGCAGACACAAACGCCGAAGCAATGGTGACAACATCGATGACACGACAGTCAACGCCGGATTCAGTGGCTCCAAGTCCGGTCAGCGAAAAAGTCGTATAAAATAAACAAGCAGGGACCATCCAGCTTGGACCGCATACTCGATCGCCCGTGCCAGATCCATGGCAGCCCAGACAAACCAGCCAATCATACCAACAGAGATTGTTGGGTTTTTAAACAGGCCGGCAAGTTAAACGCCGAGAACAAGGAAAAGGGATCGCAAAGCAAGGACGATGATGAGGAGCCCTGGCAACCGAACACAGGGGGATAGAAGAAGTTTCCCCCTCGGGTCAAAACGGTGAACATGATATATGCTACACACATCCCCAAGAGGGAGCGCAAGCGCGCGCTCAGGGACGTCTACGCGATAGAACCAGTCGCCCCAAAATTCAAACCATGGTCGTCATACCCGCTCACCTTTGATCGCCGGGATCATCTGACCAGTATCCGTCATGGCGGTTCAGCCGCGCTGGTCCTAGACCCAATCATTGATGGATTTCACCTGATGCGAGTCCTCATGGACGGTGGTAGCAGCCTCAATCTGCTCTATCAGGGCACAGTGCGCAAAATGGGCATTAATCCATCACGGATCAAGCCCACAAAGACTACCTTGAAAGGAGTCATACCAGGTGTAGAGGCCCGCTGCACGGGCTCAATCACACTAGAGGTTGTCTTTGGATCTCCGGACAACTTCTAAAGCGAAGAGTTAATCTTCGATATCGTCCCCTTTTGCAGCGGCTATCATGCACTGCTTGGACGAACCGCATTCGCTTGATTCAATGCGGTGCCACACTATGCTTATCTCAAGCTCAAGATGCCCGGACCATGCGACATCATAACAATCACTGGAAACACGGAACTCTCCCTTCGTACCGAGGAGCACACCGCGGCCTTAGCAGCAGAAGTACAGAGCGGCCTTTTCAGAGTCCGGACTATTCTGCAGCAGGACAGCTCGGCTCGTCAAGAGCTCGACTAGTAATTTGGCCTCCGTCCCAGTGCCGATCAAGTGGCGGCATTCGTACTGCGCGTACATCATTACGCACTCAAAATACCATGGGCATCGATGGAGGCATAGCTAGCTGGTGATCCACAGTACGGCTCGACCGACCCCGGACACACACACACATACTTTCACTTTTTCTTTTTTCCCTTTTCAGGTTTCCTTTCCACAGGCCTCCTCTGATGGCCTGACTCGCGGTCATTTTGAAGGATAAATACACCAAGGCGGCAGGGAGCACGGACGTACTGGGAAATTCTTAGGTGGTCTCCTTAACGATCCCTCTACCTGTCTTCAGGACCCACACGCAGCTTCCCCTTGGTTATGGCATATTAAATAGCCTTTTTCCTTATCGCACTACTTGTATAAATATGCTTTGACGTATTAATGAAATTATAATGGAAAAAGTTTACGGCCCAAATTGTGCGGCGCTAGCTTACTACACTTTCTTCCTTTTTCTCTTTTTTGATAACTCTATCAAATAACACCCGTACACTTTGGTACGTTTCAGTTGGCCAGGGGCTTCATAGCGCCCCGCAATGCGGCAACAAAGTCCGAACACTTTTTATAGTATAGTTCAGCACCCCGAATTTAGCACTATATGCATTGGCTCCGAATCATGTCTTTGGTCAATAGTTGGGTTGCCCGGCTCCTGTGCTTACTACCTTACGTTCCGCTATATCGGCTAGGGTAGTAAAGGGAGAACTACTACGATTGTGCCCTGGTTTACCCGGCTGAGCACCTCCGTAGAGAAAGCCAAAAACCGACTGTCATGATGTAGCGAGAGCCGGTCGGCTCTTCGGAGGTCTCAAATCGTTAGAGATTTTTTCCGCATTATGCGAAGGATCGGTACTTACCTCCTTCAAGGACACCTATAGCATCCTAGTTCAGATACTAGGGGCTGCGCCCACATTTTTATTGTCAAACCCCTATGGCTAAGTAAGAGTGCTAAAGCCGCATAGTCCGATTGCCTGGTTCGTTGCGCTAAATACCTCCTTCAAGGACCAAACAATTGGATCAAGAGTGTTTAGATTCCATCTCGAACACCCTCGTACTACCTACGTGGGGGCAGAAGCCGACGACTGGCCAACTCTCAGATTTTACATAATACGGCCGCACAGGAGGTAATTTTTTTTCAAATAACAAACATTATATTACATCATGACTTTGTTTCATCATACAAGGCAGAGACAACATGAATGTATTCATTCGAAGATAATGTCTTGCGCACATTGCGTCGCCATAATACGAGACCCCTCCAGGACGTCTTCGAAATACCACTCGGGCGTGCGGCGCTCCTTGCCCTCAGGCGGCCCCTCGGTCACAAGCTTGACGGCGTCCATCTTCGCCCACCAGACCTTGACGCGGGCGAAGGCCATGTGCGCGCCCTCGATGCAGACCGACGGCTTGACGACGTCCAGCCGAGGACAAGCACTCACCAGCCGCTTCACGAGGCCGAAGTAGCTGCTAGGTATAGCTTCGGCAGGCCACAGACGAATTATCAAATCCTTCATGGCTAGTTCGGCCACCCTATGCAGCTCGACTAGTTGTTTCAGCTGATCGCTAAAGGGCACTGGATGTTCTGGCACAAGATATTGCGACTAGAACAGCTTCTCCGTCGAGCTCCCTTCTTCGGCTCAAAAGTACTGCGCAGCGTCGGACACACTACGTGGCAGATCCGCAAAAGCCCCTGGAGAAGTCTGAATCCGAGTTAGTAAAGATACTTCTTCTTCACATACTTGCTTTGCATACTAAACGCCTTACCCGTCGCGATCTTCTTGGCCTCCTGGATCTCCTGGAGGGCGCCCTGGGCTTCAACCCAGGCCTCTTCCGCGCTTTGGCGAGCCTTGGCGAGTTTGGTCTCTCGAGACGAAACATCGCACTCCAAGGTCTCGCATTTTTTCGCGGCATCCTGGAGCTCCTGCTGGACCTCATTAAGCCTGGCCTTGAGCTTCTTACGGGCAGCTTGTTCCTTGGCAGCTTTCTCCTTGGCTTCGGCCAGGGCCTTTTTCAGGGCCTCGACATCGGTCGTCGCTCCTACACATATCATGACACTACGGTCAATACACATCATTCATTCCTTCTGAATATATAGCGAGTCATTACATACCTTGCTTGTCTTCCAGCTGCTTCCTCGCTTGGCCGAGCTCCTCCTCGGTCTGCTCCAGTCTCTGCTTTAGTCTGGAGACTTCGGCAGTGCGTGAGGTTGCGGCTAGCAATGACGCCTGCTTATTCACATAAGACATATTTAGTTAGTTTCCTGCGAAATTTAATTGATCCTCTATCTGACTTTTTCTTTCAGAACACTAGACAGTGTCTCAGGGGCTACTGTCTATATTGGGATTTTTTCTTTTGCGTAGCTTACCTCAAAGTCGGTCAGCAGGCTGCTGCAGGCTTTGGTCAGTCCGCTCTTGATGAACTGAACCCTCTCAATTACTGTACCCATAAGGATACGGTGTTCATCCATAATGGAAGCGCCTCATAGTGCTTCCAGTAGATTATCCGGTGCCTCTGGTTGGACAGAGGTCACCGGCGTGATAGGCACACCTCCTTCTCTCGAAGGAGGTTGCTCGCCGGATTCCGGAGCCGTATAGGTCTCCGGAACCATATCCGGCCGGGGGCCGAACTGAACACGGCCCCCATCGCCGGTCTCCATGGGGGTATGCTCCCTCATATGTCAGGTGACTGAGGTTTCGCCCTCCGGCGCCTCCCGAACAGTCTCCTGGGCTCCCCCCTGGCCTGGGAAGGTCCTTCGGGACAGCTCCTCGGTGTCGCCCTTGGCCAGGGGAGACTGAGCGGCCGGCGGTGACTCGCTGGCCATCGCCTTCGAATCCAGCGAACCCCCTGATGAGGATCGCAGGGAGCTGTCATGGGCCGGACTGCAACAACATAATTTAAACACATTTGTACCATGAAAAGAAGAGGCCAAACACATGGATGCATAAGAGCTTTTTAGTACTTACAATGCGGCCAGGGGCTTGCTTCGGGGGGGGGGGGCGCTCTGGGCTGCTGTCGACACCCCACGCGGAGTTATCTGCGAGGGAGGCCTTCCCCCTCTTGGGCGCCTCCACCTCCATATTTGTGGAGGCCGCCCTCTTCTTCCTCCCCCCGTCAGGGGGAGAGTTGCTTTCTTCCTCCTCCTCGTCGTCGTCTTCGGCGGCGGAGGAGCGATCATCGTCATCTTCGGACGTCACGTACGAAGCACCCTTGCGACAAGGGCCACCTTTGCCCCCCTTGGCCTTCTTCTTGGCCTTCTTCTCTAGCGCCTTGTAGGGCGTCGGAACCAGCATCTTCGCCAAGAGCAGGATGACTGGTTCCTCAGGCAGCGGAGCTGAACATTGAATCCGCTCTGCTCTCTCTGTCCATACCTGAAAAAATATAGTAAAGTTTAGACATCCTCCTTGAACAAGCAGGTAGAGGATGCATCTCGAGACGTGAAGGGCTTACCGCATTGGCGGGATGGACAAGATCGTGCCCGCGGTCTGAGTCTATGACCGACAGCTTCTTATTGCCCTTAAAGAGCAACTTCCAGTCATCTTCGTGAGTAGTTCCAAAAAGCCTTTCCAAGGTTTGGTGCTTCTTCGGATCAAATTCCCATAGAGGGCATATTCGGCTTTGGTAGGGGAGGATCCGGTGAACTAGCATCACCTGGATCATGTCGACAAGCTTGATGTTTTTGTCCACCATGCTTTGGATGCACGTTTGAAGCGCTATCAGTTCGTCCGACGAAGACCAATTTGGGCCCTTCTCCATCCAGGAGGTAATCCGCATTGGAGCTTCGGACTTGAATTCGGGAGCCTCAGCCCAGGTGGCGTCGCGGGGCTCTGTGATATAGAACCATAGTTTCTGCCACTCCTTGACAGTCTCCACAAAAGTACCTTTGGGCCATGTGACATTGGGCATCTTGCTCACCATGGCTCCTCCACACTCCGCGTGTTGGCCATCTGATAACCCACAAGTATAGGGGATCGCAACAGTTTTCGAGGGTAGAGTATTCAACCCAAATTTGTTGATTCGACACAAGGGGAGCCAAAGAATATTCTCAAGTATTAGCAGCTGAGTTGTCAATTCAACCACACCTGGAAACTTAATATCTGCAGCAAGGTGTTTAGTAGCAAAGTAATATGATAGTGGTGGTAACGGTAACAAAGTAAAGACAACAAAAGTAATGTTTTTGGTATTTTTGTAGTGATGATAACAGTAGCAACGGAAAAGTAAATAAGCGTAAACCAGTATATGGAAAACTCGTAGGCACCGGATTAGCGATGGATAATTATGCCGGATGCGGTTCGTCATGTAATAGTTACAACATAGGGTGACACAGAACTAGCTCCAGTTCATCAATGTAATGTAGGCATGTATTCCGTATATAGTCATACATGCTTATGGAAAAGAACTTGCATGACATCTTTTGTCCTACTCTCTCGTGGCAGCGGGGTCCTATTGGAAACTAAGGGATATTAAGGCCTCCTTTTAATAGAGAACCGGAACAAAGCATTAGCACATAGTGAATATATGAACTCCTCAAACTATGGTCATCACCGGGAGTGGTCCCGATTATTGTCACTTCGGGGTTGCCGGATCATAACACATAGTAGGTGACTATAGACTTGCAAGATAGGATCAAGAACACACATATATTCATGAAAACATAATAGGTTCAAATCTGAAATCATGGCACTCGGGCCCTAGTGACAAGCATTAAGCATAGCAAAGTCATAGCAACATCAATCTCAGAACATAATGGATACTAGGGATCAAACCCTAACAAAACTAACTCGATTACATGATAAATCTCATCCAACCCATCACCGTCCAGCAAGCCTATGATGCAATTACTCACGCACGGTGGTGAGCATCATGAAATTGGTGATGGAGGATGGTTGATGAGGACGACGGCGACGAATCCCCCTCTCCGGAGCCCCGAACAGACTCCAGATTAGCCCTCCCGAGAGGGATTAGGGCTTGGCGGCGGCTCCGTATCGTAAAACGCGATGATTCTTTTTCTCTGATTTTTTTCTCCCCGAAAGCCAATATATGGAGTTGGAGTTGGCGTCGGAGGGTCACCAGGGGGCCCACGAGGTAGGGGGCGTGCCCAGGGGGGAGGGGCGCGCCCCCCACCCTCGTGAACAGGGTGTGGGCCCCCTGGCCTTCATCTTTGGCGAGGATTTTTTATTATTTATTCTAAGATATTCCTTGGAGTTTCAGGTCATTCCGAGAACTTTTGTTTTCTGCACATAAAACAACACCATGGCAATTCTGCTGAAAACAGCGTCAGTCCGGGTTAGTTCCATTCAAATCATACAAGTTAGAGTCCAAAACAAGGGCAAAAGTGTTTGGAAAAGTAGATACGACGGAGACGTATCAACTCCCCCAAGCTTAAACCCTTGTTTGTCCTCAAGCAATTCAGTTGACAAACTAAAAGAGAAAAAAGAAAAACTTTTACAAACTCTGTTTGCTCTTGTTGTTGTAAACATGAAAAGCCAGCATTCAAGTTTCAGCAATTATTATGAACTAACCATACTCACAATAACACGTAGGTCTCACAATTACTCATATCAATAGCATAATCAGCTAGCGAGCCATAATAATAAAACTCGGATGACAACACTTTCTCAAAGTAATCATAACATGATATAATGAAATGGTATCTCGCTAGCCCTTTTTGAGACCGCAAAACATAAATGCAGAGCACCTTTAAAGATCAAGGACTGACTAAACATTGTAATTCATGGTAAAAGAGATCTAGTCAAGTCATACCCAATATAAACCAATAATAATGAATGCAAACGACAGTGTGCTCTCCAGCGGGTGCCTTTTAATAAGAAGGGTGATGACTCAACATAAAAGTAAATAGATAGGCCCTTCACAGAGGGAAGCAGGGATTTGTAGAGGTGCCAGAGCTCGATTTTGAAATAGAGATAAATTATATTTTGAGCGGCATACTTTCATTGTCATCATAACAACTAAAAGACGACGATATCTTCCATGCTAAACAAATTATAGGCGGTTCCCAAACAGAATGGTAAAGGTTTATACTCCCCTTCCTCCACAAGCATCAATCCATGGCTTGCTCGAAACAACGAGTGCCTCCAACATTCAATGGGTCCCAAGGGGAGTTTTGTTTGCAGTTATTTTGATTTAGTTTGCACAAAGCATGGGACTGGGCATCCCGGATACCAGCCATTTTCTCGTGAATGAGGAGCGGAGTTCACTCCTCTTGAGAATAACCCGCCTAACATGGAAGATAAGGGCAGCTCTAGTTGACATATGAGCTATTCGAGCATGCAAAACAAAATGTTTATTTGAAGGTTTAGAGTTTGGCACATACAAATTTACTTGGAACGGCAGGTAAATACCGTATATAGGTAGGTATAGTGGACCCATATGGAATAACTTTGGGGTTTAAGGAGTTTGGATGCACAAGCAGTATTCCCGCTTAGTACAGGTGAAGGCTAGCAAAAGACTGGGAAGCGACCAACTGAGAGAGCGACAACAGTCGTAAACATGCATTAAAATTAATTCACACCGAGTACAAGCATGAGTAGGATATAATCCACCATGAACATAAATATCATGAAGGCTATGTTGATTGGATTCAACTACATGCGTGAACATGTGACAAGTCGAGCCACTCAATGCATTTAAAGGAGGATACCACCCCATCATACCACATCATAATCATTCTAATAGCATGTTGGCACGCAAGGTAGACCATTATAACTCATAGCTAATCAAGCATGGCACAAGCAACTATAATCTCTAAATGTCATTGCAAATATGTTTACTTCATAATAGCTAAATCAGGAACGATGAATCATCATATTTACAAAAACAAAAGAGGTCGAGTTCGTACCAGCTTTTCTCTTCTCAATAAGTCCATCATATATCATCATTATTGCCTTTCACTCACACGACCGAGCGGTGTGTATAATAATAAGAGTGCACGTGCATTGGACTAAGCTGGAATCTGCAAGCATTCAACTCAAGAGAGAAGACAAGTAATATGGGCTCTAGGTTTAAATAATCAATCATGCATATAAGAGCCACTAAGCATTTTCAATATAGTCTTCTTGACCCCCAAAGAAAGGAAAAGAAATAAAAACTATTTACACGGAAAAGCTCCCAACAAGCAAAAGAAGAACGGGAAATATTTTGGGGGTTCTCTTTTTAATTATTCTACAAGCATGAAAAGTAAACTCACTAATTTTTTTGGTTTTTTCTTAAAGTTTATTAAACACACAAGAAGAAAGCAGGAAAAAGAAAGTTAAACTAATATGGATAATACAATGAAAGAGTATGAGCACCGACATCTAGCAATGAATGTGTGTGAACATAAATGTAATGTCGGTGGGAAATACGTACTCCCCCAAGCTTAGGCTTTTGGCCTAAGTTGGTCTAATGCCAGGGATGGCCTGGCGGATATCCGTAGGTGAAGCTGGGTCGTACTACGATGAAGAATAGTTGGGATCATAGTGATGAAGAGGACTCTGATTGCCACTGACTGGCAACCGCCTCAGGATCCCAAGAATAAACAGACATTCGTGGAGGCTCATCTTGTGGCTCCGGTTCCAGGGCTGGTGCAGGATTCCGATAGGCTTGAATAGCCGCCCACGGAACAATGTAAGGACCTGTAGACAAGTTAAACAAAGAGGGAGAAGGCAAAGTAATAGTCTCAGGGTGATGTTTATCAAAGTACAATTTATATTTAAGCTCCCCTTCGCGACTCTTAACAAGAAAATCAGTCGCTATCATACTCTTGTAATCTAAATAAGCACGGGGCAGTGCTGTTTCTTCTTTCTCCGCATGCCTAATAGGTATTTCAAAATGTTCAGCTAGGCGCGAAGCATAAATGCCTCCAAAGATGGGGCCCTTAGAGCATCTCCAACAGTCGCCCCAAACGACGCGCGCGCGCGGTAAACGTAGCTTCTAGCGCGCGCGGGGCGGTTTGCCGCGCTCCAGCAGCCGCGGAAAACAAGCGCGCGTGGGAACCGTTTGCGCGTGCGCACGAAAAGGCGACAGCTCGCGCGCAAGATTTGGCGCGCCGCTTCGCGCGCGCCTATAAAAGCTGCGCGCGCGCCTATAAAAGCTGCGCACGCCACGCGCCTTCTCCACACACATCTCTTCCCCTCTCCCTCTCCCTCTCTGCCACGCGCCGCTCCAGCGCCCCGCCACCGACGCGCCGCCATGCCGCCGCGACGCCGAGGAGCGTCCGGCTACCGCGGCGTCCGCCTGCGGCCCAACGGCAGCTACACCGCGGAGATACGCTCCGGCGAACTCC